>NC_056725.1:1629619668-1629639668 GCF_019279795.1 Protopterus annectens
GCCCATAGCTCCTTCTCCGACCCGCTCCCCGGGTTCGGAGTGCTCGGAGCCGGGCAGCCTCGGAGCCGGGGGTGGGTTGGCGCTGACAGTACTAGGTACTTCGGATCCGACCCTGCCCTCGAGTTTGTCGGATCCGACCTCTCAGAGCCTTGGCCTGAGCTTCGGATCCGAGGGACTCAGTGTGCCTTCGGCGCCGTCCCTGTCGGAGCACACTGTTCCCTCGGATCCGAGGGGCTCGACACCGGCTCAGATCCACTCATCGGATCCGAGGGGGAGCCGACTTTCGGATCCTATAGTCGAGGCTGGCTCCCCCTCGGCTTTTGATGTAGTGGAGAGGGCTCTGTTGAGGGCATCCGGACCCCCGGTCCTTGCTTCAGCTCCGTCCCACACTCTATCTGCTCTGGGCCAGGCTTCCATCACCCGGCCACTGGGACAGCCCGCTTCACTGCCCCAAGCAGTTCCCTTGGATCTGGACACCGCTTGCGAGGGCTCCTCGGACAGCCCCCTCGAGGAGGCACCTTGCAAGCATATGTGTAAGAGGAGGCACATAGACTCCCCCGAGTCTTTAACTGAAGACACTGACTTGGAGGAAGGGGAAGGCTCCCCAAGATCACCCCCTGAGGATGTCTCCTTTGGAGACATCATGGAAATGTTACGGATAAGAGGTGGGTGGTCTGCCCCAAAGTCTTCCTCGGACGAGTCCGTGTTCTTGGAGGCATTTGAAGCGGGCCCGTGTACCTCTTGGGTGTCCCCTCCTGCCGACCCCCTGGTGGACCTTATTACCACCAGGGCGTGGAAGGAACCAGACACCGTGGAGCCAATCCCCAAAAGGCCGGACAGGATCCTTAGCCCCCCCGCTGACCATGCCCACTGGAGCAAGGGACCTCCGGTAGATGCCATGTTGTCGGCAGCAGCCACTAAGAGGGAACTCGCCCAGGAGAGTCCCTCAGTCCATCCTCCGAGCAAGGAGTCTCGGATGATGGACCGTTTGGGGAAGCGAATGTTTAGTTCAGCGACCTTCTCAGTGAGGGCGCTCAACTATTTGGCACATGTCATTAGGATGCAGCGCGACCTTATTAAGGAATACGCTGCATCCCCCCAGAGTCCATGTCGGAGGAGGACAAACCTTTTCACTCCACCCGTATGGCCACTCTTCGTTCCGTGACCAACACCTCTATGCAGTTACTCTCCCATGCTACCGAGGGAGCCGCTAGAGCTGCTGGAGTGGGCCTAGTTACAAGACGCCAGGCCTGGCTCCGCCACTGCGATTTCACGGAGCCCTTCAAGGCGTCATTCGCGAATGCCCCCTTTGACGGTTCTGCCCTTTTTGGCAAGACGGCTCGCGACACCTTGGTTCAGAGCAAGAAGGACGGGAAGACGCTGTCTGCCGTCGGAGTCCGCTTCTCTGTGCCCCAGAGGTCCTACTCTAGGAACCAAAAGGGCCAGAAGAAGATGTGGTTCCGGAAGTCGCAGCAATCCCAACCCGCTCCGGACAACCAGTCCTTCTGCGGCAGAGGAGGACAGGGAGGACACCGCCCTAGGGGCAGAGGGGCTCCCAGGAACTTTGGGTCCAGCGAACCTTTCTCTGAACGGCCCACTCAGCAACCCTGAGGGGTTGCCCGACTGCTCCACTCTGGAGGCAGTTGGGGGACGTTTTTTGGAGCACCTAGCGGCATGGGAGTCCATTACATCGGACCGCTGGGTACTCCAGATTATATCCAGAGGTTAAAAAATCCCCTTTCTTCATCTCCCAAGATTAAAAACCCTCCCCGATGTTCCACCCGATCAAAGGGAGGCCGCTTCGGCAGAAATTGGCCATCTGCTGAGAAAAAGAGCCATCCAGCCCGTCCCCCCAGACCAGATCGGATCAGGGTTCTACTCCAGGTTCTTTTTAGTGCCAAAAAAGATGGGGGACCTAAGACCCATTCTGGACCTGTCCCTATTGAACCTGGCAGTTCCCAAAGAGAGGTTCCGGATGGTCACTCTCCAATCCATCCTCCCCCTTCTAGGGGAGAATCACTGGATGTGCTGTATAGACCTCAAGGATGCGTACTACCACATTCTAATGGACAGATGATCCAGGAGGTTTCTTCGCTTCCGGCTGGGAGCCAGTCACTACCAGTTCAGGGTCCTTCCCTTTGGTCTCACCACAGCCCCCAGGGTGTTCACCAAAGTATTAGCAGTGGTTGCAGCCCACCTGAGGCTTCAGGGGGTGCAGGTCTTTCCGTACCTGGACGACTGGCTTCTCACCGCCCCAACAAGGCATCTACTATCCTTGGCAAGAGACTCCTTTCTTCGTCTAGCTCCCTGGCTAGGCATCACGGTAAACATAGAAAAGTCCAAACTGGTCCCTACTCAGATAATAGAATTTATAGGAGCCAGGTTAGACACGAGAAATTTAAGAGCCTTTCTCACAACCGACAGAGTTCGGAATCTACGACTCCAGGTGCGGGCCATCCTTCACTCCAGCTCAGCTCCTGTGGAATTGATCCTGAGGGCACTAGGGTCTATGGCGGCAGCGATTACGCTTCTTCCGCTCGCCCGCTTGAACATGCGGGTGCTTCAATGGACACTTCAGGTGCAATGGTAATTTCTCTCTCTCCCCCTGCATCACCCCATTGCAATCAGCAAAGCTTGCAAGCGGTCTCTCTTGTGGTGGCTCCATTCCCCAGACCTCCACAGGGGCCGCCCTTTTTGTGCATCTCCCCCTCTCACCACAGTGACCACGGACGCTTCCCGCCTCGGGTGGAGGGGGGCATTTTGCGGGCCGGACGGTCCAAGGCATGTGGAGCGATTCAGAGACCTCCCTGCATATCAATGTTCTGGAAATGAGGGCGGTGCTCTTGGCGTTGCAAGCACTTCAAGCCCTCCTTCCCCTGGGAACAATTGCGATTCAGTCAGACAACATGTCGGTGGTCTGGTACATCAACAAACAGGGGGGAACCAGGTCTTACCCTTTATGTCGAGAAGCCATGAGAGTGTGGGAATGGGCGATCTCCACCAACCGATTTCTCATCGCAATGCATATTCCAGGGCGGTCCAACATCCTAGCGGACAAGCTCAGTCACACCATTCTCTCCCCGTACGAGTGGTCTCTCAATTCTTAGGTAGCGAAACGTATCTTCGCACAGTGGGGGACTCCCTGTTGCAATCTCTTTGCTTCTCCCTTAAACGCCAAGTGCGACAGTTTTTTTTGCTCTAATCCCCCCTCCAGGGGATTCTCCGAGAGACGCTCTGGTGCATGCTTGGCCTCCCAGTCTTCTTTACGCATACCCCCCTCTGCCTCTGATGCTTCAAGTACTTCAGAAAGCCTCTCGGTTGGGGTGCAGAATGATCCTCATTGCCCCGTTCTGGCCTCGACAGATCTGGTTCCCTTACCTAAGGTCTCATTCAGTGAATCCACCTTGGATTCTAGATCCCATTCCGGATCTGATATCACACCCATCGAACCTACCAACTCCGAACTTGGACAACCTGAAGTTGACTGCTTGGCTGCTCCAGTTCCACTCCTAATCAGGACTCCCGGTATCTCGTCCCCAGTTAAGGCCATTCTGGTAGCGGCCCACAAGCCCTCCACCAGGAAAATTTACCGCAGTAAATGGAAGCGTTTCTCCATTTGGGCGGAGCGGCAAGGTCTAGATCCCTTCGCGGTTCCCCTTCCTTTGGTTCTAGATTTCCTTACTACTCTCTTTAATGATGGCGCCAGTAGTTCCACGGTCAAAGTACAGCTAGCGGCCATTTCTCATTACCATGTTGGCCACGATTCAGGGCCTCTTATGTCAGCTAAGTTATGCAAAATCTTCCTGAAAGGCACCTTTTTGCTCAGACCCCCTGTCAAAGAAACGGTTCCCCCGTGGGATCTTTCCTTGGTACTTCAGGCCTTGACCGCTCCCCCCTTCGTACCTGCGGCCACAGTAGATCTTAAATTCTTGTCTCTTAAGACTGCTTTTTTGGTAGCCATTACTTCGGTTAAGAGAGTTTCTGAACTTCAGGCCCTGTCCATGAAACCGCCTTATTTGATCTTCCATCCGGACCGGGTGTGCCTCAGGATCAACCCTTCTTTTCTTCCTAAGGTAGCTTCGGAAGCTAACATTAATCAGTCCATCAACCTCCCTGTTTTCTTTCCCAAGTATCAAAACAAAGGTGAATACAAGCTGCATTCCTTGGATGTTCACAGGCAGCTTCATTTTTATCTTCACAGAACAGCTGGTCATAGGCAATCCGACCAGTTGTTCATTTCCTTTGCCAAATTCAATCTGGGTAAACCAATTTCCAAAGTTTCTTTGTCAGGCTGGATTTCTCAGTGTATTCTGTTAGCGTTCCAAGCTTCTGGGAGGCCCGCACCGGAGGGAGTCCATGCTCATTCGACCCAATCTGTCTCTACTTCAGCGGCCTTTAAGTCTAGGGTTCCTCTGGATGACATTTGTTCAGCAGCCACTTGGGCTTCATCTCATACCTTTATTTCTCATTACAAGCTGGACATCACATCTAGAGGTAGAGCATCCTTTGGCTCCGTGGTGCTCCGGAATATCCTTCCATGATGGCCACCCAAGATTCAGGTAGCTGGGGACTCTGTCCCACAGGTTGCTGACAAATGAATCTCCTACTTCAGATTTAGAAGTTATGTACTTACCATAACGTTCCATCTGAGTAGGTGGATTCATTTGTCTGCAACCATCCTGCCCTCCTATCCCCCTGGCCGTGTCAGTTTCCTGCATAGAGTGTGTTACCCTTTGGTTAGGGTAGTAGGTGCAGGGCAAACTCGATCTGAGGTCATGTAGGGAGAGCAGGGCATTATGGGTGAGGGGAGGAGCTAGGAGCTCGGATCCATAGCTGGATAAACCATGCCGGTTCGGATCCGATATCGGATCCATACTCACAGGTTGCAGACAAATGAATCCACCTACTCAGATGGAACGTTATGGTAAGTACATAACTTCTAATTATGCTTCATCTTTAAAAATCGATGAAGCATGACTCTTATTATTTTTTTATTGAACACAGGAGGAAAAACATATATATATATATATATATATATATATATATATATATATATGATCTACATTTGTTTTGTAGAACTTTTACCAAATTATTATATTTTATTTCATCAAAAAATCTTGCATGATTGAAGTTCAACTTATCACACATGCTGGCTGTTATTTCTGTGCAAGATTGCAGTGCAGTGGGGATAAGGGAATTTTCCCTTTTCCCACTTTAGTGTGATCTTAGAATTGGTATATATAATTAGCAGGGGATATGGATGAGTTTCTTTTTTTTCAGTAGTTTGCTTTTCCTGCATTTGTGTTCACTGAGTTGCAGTTTGATATGTTGCTTTTTCAATGAAGCAACTTCCATACACTCACACACACGTGTGTGTGTGTGTGTGTGTGTGTGTGTGTGTGTGTGTGTGTGTATATATATATATATATATATATATATATGTATATATATCTGTGTGTGTGTATGTATATATATATATATATATATATATATATATATATATATATATATATATATATATATATATATATATATATATATATTTATATACACACGTGTGTGTGACAGAGGTTCCTAAATATTACAGTTGTACAGTTTCAGTTTTGGAGTATTTCTTTCTTAACATTTTCTAAGACTGATCCTTACAATTTAGCTTAGTGCAAATTATCTAGGAAGAGGAAGTGTGCAGAATTTTCTTGACAAACTATTCAGAATTAATACTGTTTTACATTTCATCCCTTTCAGAGCTAGCATGGCAAAACTCACGACTTCAGTTTAGCTCAGTGCAGGTATTTCTTGTTTTGTTTTTCTAGTAACCCTGAAAAAAATCATAGTGTAACAATTTTTAACTATTTTGTAATGTTGAATATGTTCAATGATTATTTATTCACTGCCTTCTATTACTGTGCTGTACTGAACTGTTAATAGCTGATCACAGGATAGTACCCTTTTGCACTTCAGCTGACATCTGATGGTCTGCTGAGCCCAGAAGTGTAGCTAGTGTGGGGTAAAAGGGGCAACCATTCTGGGAGCAAGGTGTCAGGAGGATGATCAGTAGCTTCTGATTGCATGCAGAGCAAGACCTACATTCAGTTTCTGATTGCTGGAACTACATTTAGGGCAGGGCTAAAACTATTCAGTGCTCTGTGTGTGCTGGAGTACAGGACCTGCATTCAAAAATTAATGCTGATACTGCTTTAAGGTCAGGGCTGAAGTGATCTGGGTATAGTCTTTAGACTGTAACAAACCACTTGTTACATTTATATCAAGTGGTATGTTGCAATTTACAAAGACTAAGTCTTTTTTTTCTTTTCTTTTTTTCTCATTAACTCAGAGGAGAATACTTTTGTTTTTCTTTGCTCCTGAACTTGGAGGAGAGGGAGATGCCAGACTGAGGAGTTTTTCAGGGTCCCAAAGCACCACAACATCTAACTAAGGCTTTGGCTGGGGTTAACCTTTTGGTCTTTTATCCCCACAAAGTCACATCATTATGTGAGTAACTAAATGGCACTTTCAGTAGCTTAGGGCACACTATTTACACAAAATGATAATTTGCTTGCTGTCTGCAACCTTTGTTTTCTTATGTCTTATTGTGCACCATTGCTTCATGCTACGTGTCTGTCCTCTGCTTGCCTTAGAAGTACTGCTTCCACCGATGTGTTTTAAACTGTCCCCATTCCAAATGCTGTGCTTACCCCTTGTTTTTGCATCTTCTTTGCTTAATTATAGCCATCCACATTTCTGTCAAACAATGATTTATCTCTTCTGGATGTCATACACTTAGAAATGTTAAGTTTTTTGCCATTTGGGGAGACTGGGGCATGGTTCCTCTTAGTGTTTACTAAAAGTGAATTAAATTGCATTTTTGATGATTTTAACATGATGGAAGTTAAGTTATGATGTTTCTGACTGTGCTGTTTTATATTTCTGTAAATACGGATAGATTGATAGATATATACATAGATAGATAGAAATATAAATCCTGCCAACACAGGCAAACCAGTTGTGCGCCTGTATATTTGAGTATGGCACTGACAGTAGCTACTTGACATCTGTGGTAAACGTACATAGATTTATAGCTATGACACTGCACATTGTTATACCATCTCCTACCTCTTTATGCAGATGACCGCTGTTTCTCCCACAGCTTGCCCGCACTGATAGTAAGTCCACAGCTAGGAGGACACAAACAGCATAAAACTCTGTCTGAAAGTGAGTTTTACTGCTGTCCTGTTAATAAGATTTTGTCTGGGTAGAGGGTTTTCTTTCATGAACACTTCATCCTGTGAACCTACCTTCTTTCTTTCCTCCTCATTGTCTTGGAAATGGTGTACTTCAAATTACCTAATATTGCTTTGCAATATTACATTGACAGTGTTGTTGTTGTGTCTTTCGGCTTTTCCCGGTTAGGGGTCGCCACAGCGGAACTCCGGTCCGCTAATGATTGGCAGTAGATTTTTACGTGCCGAGTTGTCAGCCCTGATGCACAACCTTCAACGAAGGTGCGCCTATTCACACATGTCTCCACACAGAAGACACTCTAGCTGAGAATCGAACAGGACAACGTCTTACTGTGAGGCGACAATGCTACCCCAGCACCATTACATTGACAGTGTACTGTGTTGAAATAGAGGACACCAATGCATATGGCTAAAGTGTACAGAGAAGGGAAATACACACAAAGGAAAAGGAGATGTAATTGCTCAAGGAGGTTTGACAGTAGACAGTATTTACAGAAAGCATAATAAAACCTCTTAGATTGTTTTTTATAGTATAAATATGTATTCAGATTAAATAATGTTAAAATATATAAATGGGAGTGCACAACTGTGATGCTCAAGTTAAAAAAGAAAGTAAAAAAAAGAAAAGAACAAATGCATACCTAGCAGGCAGCTGCAAAACAGCTTTTAGTATAAAGTATTTCCTATCGTAAATGAAAGTTAATACTGTGGAAAATGCTGTACTTCCTATAACTTTAGCAAGCTTGCCTCCAACCTGTTTAAGCAAACTCCCAATTATAATCTAAGAAGTCTTTCCACTCAGGCCCACTTCTTCAGTGTACCAGTACCAAATTTCACTGCACTAACCATGCGTTCTGCATCCCTCCTAGGACCCAAACTATGGCGAACTCTCCTCCAAAATCTCAAAGACAGCTCTGCTTACCCTCATTCGGTGCAGAATGCAAATGCTTTTTCACTCACCACAACACCTAATCCCCTGCCCCCTGCCCTTTTTTCTCCCTTCTAGCTACTCTCACTCCCCTTTCCTTTATACCACTGCCCTCTTTTCATCTCTACACATTATCAAGTTTAAATATTTTACTCTGTTGTAAATACTGTATATAGTTTTTTGTTTGCCCTCTCCTTACTTAGCATCACTTTTATTCTCACTACTCCTTAATATGCCCGCCATCTTCACTCTATTGCTCTTGCTTCATCTCCTTTTCTGTCCTAACTCTAACTATCCCTACCCAAGTACCTCATGTATTTTGAAGTAATATATTATCACAGTCATTCTCTTAATGTTATCTTCACACACACATTTTTCTTTCTTTTAATATTGACTGTTACTTTACATGCTTACTGTCAACATTTTTTTTTTCTTTTTTCCCAGGATGAGATTGAAATGGGTGTATTTAGATCAGTACTCTGCCCTGGCTACCAAATTAATTAATTAATTAATTATTTAAATAATTTGACAAATAGCAAGAACTCACAGACTGTTTAAAGGCATATCACAGCAATATCAAATGCAGTTCAGATTAACCACTGCAAAGTATGTGAGTATGAAAGGTAAATGTAGAACAAGAAATGATGATCATAAGGATTAACCAGTAAATTTAACTGGAGCTGAAGTAAGGGTCACTCAGGAGACTGTCTCTGAGCTAGTGCTTTAGAGCACTAAAGGCCATGTTAGTGTGTTCTAACCCCTACTGTGTAAAAAGACCAGAGTTGCAACAGAGTGAATGTTAGATCAGAACAAATAAATCTTTTAAACTTACCTGCAGGAAGATCAGGAACACATGCCTCTCAGCTGTCCCTGATTTTCGGGGATGTCCCTGATTTTGACTCAGATTTTAGGTCTGTCCCTCTTAATCCCTTTTAAAACTTGACTGTTGGAGAGAAGGTAGTGAATTACCCTTAATAAATAATGACAGTAATTAGAGTTATACATAGTTTCATAGTATAGTACTAGGCTATCTGCCCTGGGGCATTTGTAAGCCTAGCCATAGTGATGTGGCTTTTGCCACCCCATGAAATGGTACAAAAATGTACAGAATAACTCTAGAATACTGTGCCTCTGTCTAGTAGTGACACAGTGAAGGTCCCCTTATATAATAGAATTAGTTTACTGTGCCCCTGTCTAGCAGTGACACAGATGTGACCCCTGGGGTAAACTTACAATCTCCCATCCACTCATCAAGATTTCTCTTTAAGAGAGTCAGTGAGGGGCTCTGCCTAATACGAACTGGGATCCTGTTCCAAAGCATGGGAAGCCTCTGGGTTATGAATCTATCCCTTCAGCATGTCCTAGTCATACTTGTGCCAAGGTTTAAGTCTTTAGCTCTCGTGGTCCTGATGGATTTGGATTTTTTGAGGTGGAGCATGTCCATCAGATCTTGATTGTACGTAGGCAGAGATCACCTCTGAGCAGGCGGTATGCTACTGAATAGAGCTGAAGTTTCTTTAGTCTGGCCGAATAAGACATATGTTGGAGACCCTTGATCCTTTTGGTGAGGTACTTTTGTGGTCTCTCCAGCTGTTGCAAGTGCCGGGTGAGGTACATACCAAATGGGGCATTGTACTCAATCATGGGTCTGATGAGGGAGGAATATAGGGGTACAATGACATCCTTGGATCTGGATGTGAAACCCTTCATGATGAGGTGTGCAAGGTAGAATGTTTTTCTAACCACTTTGGCAACGTGGGTGTCAAATGAGAGGTCGCTGTCTACTTGGGTCCCTAGGTCTCTGATTACTTTTTCTGTACTCAGTGGATTGCTGTCTATGTGATAATTTGTGGGTACTTTGTTTTTCCAAAAGGGATGACTATACATTTTTTGGCATTTAGTTTAAGGCCGTGACTGCGGCACCAGTTGTCCGTTTCAGTGAGGCCTTTTGTAGGATGTGTGTATCTGCTGGTGTATCAACTATGGCGCCTAGTTTGCAGTCATCTGCGAACTTTGTCAGCCACAGCCCTCCCATGTTTGTTTTAACATCTGAGAAATAAATGCTGAACAAGAGGGGTCCCAGGACAGATCCCTGTGGGACACCACTTGTGACTGGCTTTGAGTATGACATTGCTCCAGTGATTTTAACTTAATGGGTTCTGTCCTTTAGCCAGTTTGCAACCCATCTAGTGACATAAGGGTTTACTTTTAAGCTGTTTAGCTTATCTATGATGCCTGAGTGGGGTATTGTGTCGAAGGCCTTAGCCAAGTCCAGGTATGCTGTATGGACTGCTTTGCCCTCATCAATGCTCTAGTGACTGTTTCGAAAAAGTCAACCAGGTTTAAAAGGCAGGATCTGCCCTTTACAAAGCCGAACTGGGTGGGGTCAAGCGTCTGTAGGTCCCCTATGTCTCCGTTTATGAGTTCCATAATGATTCTTTCCATAGCTTTGCAGACCAGGCTAGTCAAGCTTATGGTTTCCAGGGTCTGTAGAGGCACCCCCCTTGTGGAGTGGGACCACTGTTGCTGTACGCCAGTGTTCAGGTACATATCCCGAAGTAAGGCTAAGGTTAAATAGCATTTTTATGTGTGGGTTTAGCTCCTCTTGGAGTTCACGTAACACGCACCCCGGGATACCGTCAAGTCCCATTGATGCTGTGTTTTTTGCTTTGTTTAGGGCGGTTCTCACTTGGACATATGAGATGACAGGGAGATTACATTCAGGTGGGATAAGTATTTCTTCTTTTGGGGGTGAAGGAGGCGAGAAATTTGCACTGAACCTGTCAGCCAGAATGTTAGCAATATCTGTGGATTCAGTGTATTTTTTGTTGTTGTGAACCAACTCTGAGCATATCTGAGGGTTTCCGCCCAGGTTTCTAACATAGCTGAAGAAGGCTTTGTGGTTATCTTTAGTGTCCTTAGTGATTTTTCTCTCAAAGTTTGCCTTGGATGTTTTTATGAGAGAGCGTAGTTTTTCTGCTAATGTTGATCAGAGATGTCTTCCCTTCATGGGATTTCGCTCTGACGTGCAGTAGCTTCCTTCTTTTGTTATACAATTTGTTTATGGCTGAGGTCCTCCAGGAAGGACGCTTACATTTGGTGGAGAGGGACTTGGATTTGTTTGGGATTGCATGATCCATGCATTCTTGGAGATGTCCATAGAAAGCATTTGTGAAGGATTCGGCATTGTGGGATGTGGTATCCACTGGCACAGTGGGCTTAAAGGATACCATCTCAGTCTTAAGAAGAGTGAAGTCTGCTTTTGAGAAGTTTTTCACTGTGGTCTTTTGTGCTGGGGGTGGAGGTGGGATATGTATATCCAGGGTGATTAGTTTGTGGTCAGATCTCACTAGTGAGGGGTATACTTCTGGTGTGGAGCATTTTGTCCCCATGTTTGTGATGATCAGGTCTAGTATATTATCTCCCCTAGTGGGAGAGGTGACTAGTTGTTCTAGTGCATTTGAATTTATGAATTCCAGGAACCTTTGGGCTGGGGTATTAGGGCTAGAATAATGTACCCAATCTATGTTTGGGTAGTTGAAGTCTCCCAGTATGATGGTATTTTGTGATACATTCATATCCTCCAATGTCTTCAGGAAGGCTGAGTGGGGTTCTTGAGATTGGGAGGGTGGTCTGTAACATGCTACTAGTTGTATAGCAGTTTTGCCTATGGTTAGTTGCACCTGTATGGTCTCTGATGCTTCATGTGTTGCTACTAACCTGGAGGTGTGGGTGCCCTTTATGAATATGGACACTCCCCCTCCCTTTGTGGTTCGGCCCGGGTTTTGGAGCTGAAAAGCATGATATGAGGTATAGCCTGGTAGCGCTGGGATGCTCTCAGGAGCCTTGAACCAGGTTTCAGTTACTGCACAGATGTCGATGTTCTCCATGCTGAGGAGTGCATCAAGTGCCTGCATCTTGAGATTTAGACTTCTGGCGTTGAGCAGCATTGCCCTTAGTTTTTTTCCATTTTTGTTTTCTAAGGAGGTGGGTTTGTCTTTTGAGCCTTGCCTAAAAAAGGCACTATGGTGGTGGCAAGAGCCTTAGCCAATATCTGGAAGTCCAGTGGTGACAGGTGTAAGCCATCCCTTGTGAAGCAGCGTGGCTTGTCCAACATATCATCCCAGGCAGACAGACATTGGATCCCCTTAGAATGACACCAGTACTTGAGCCAATTGTTAAAGCTGATCATCTTGTCTTTGTATTGTGGTATCATTCTTGGTGAGGGCAAGATGCTGCTCAGGGTCAGGGTCATACCAGCCTGGGCTACATAATCGGAAAGCTCCTCTATGTCTCTTTTCATGTAGTCCAGGGAGGTACGTCTCAGGTCATTCATACCAGCATGGACAATGACGGAGTCATATTTGTACTTGCTTTGGAGTGACCTGAGTGCGTGTGTTATGTGGCGGATCCTAGCTCGCGATAGACAGCTCACAGTCACCTTCTCCTTGTTCAGCCTGGTCAGTGGGAAATCAGTGTGTCTGACTATGGAGTCACCTATTACTAGTGTATCAGGCAAGGTGTTTGGCCTTAAGGGCTGCGATTGGTCGACACACTGATTTATTGAAGTATGTGTTGCATGTGTTTTGTTTTGAGGTGGTGGATTTTTGGATGTCTGCTTTGGGAGCCTCTGTTGTTTCGGTAAGTTTTTTATTAGAGCCTCCAAGTATGTCTTTATGTTTTTATGTGTTTGGTTTGCAGTTGTGGTAGGTCTATGTGGGACTGGGATTGTTGTGTGTGTGGTTGCCATCTCCTCCTGTCTGGTCATGCCAGCCCTGAGTTGAGAGAGTTCAGCCTCCAGTTTGGCTATATAGTTGCATCTCTCACATGTATTTGTGTTTGTTGGGAGGAGGAGAGGTTTGTCTGTGTACATGAGACAATTGTAGCATTGTCTCAAGATGCCCAGATCGACCAGCTGAACTGGAGACGACGCCAGTAATCTACCACTCGAAATGCTAGAACAGTATAACGGAGTGGTATACCTTTAAGGGAAGTGGGTATTCACAGGGGTGGTAAGTAGATGTAGTGCTTTACTTAGTACGAGAGTGCTTACTTAGTAGAGAAGTATTGAGAACAAGTGCTAGGCTTATAATACAGTGAGTAGTCTAGTTATACTAAGAGTAGAGCTTCCTTAAGGGAAAATTTGAAGAACAGACTTGGCGGAGCCAGAAAAAGTTTAACCTTGTTTAACCGGCGCTATGCGTCTGACCGCGCAAAGCCGTGCAAACGCGGATTTTAAACAGTGAACTACAAAAGAGCTGGAAATGGTCCCAAACAACCAATTACTACAGCTTCTTGTGCTGCGGTCACTTCCCCCAAGGACAGGTAAGCTGCTCAAGGCTCCCCACTCCCACTGGTGAGCAAAGAAACTTCCTTCTATCCAAGTAAGGTAATGGACAACGCAGGAACTACACCACAGCCCAGAATACAGCAATGCCTGTAAACTGGTCTAAACTAGTCGAGGAAGGCGGGAAAACAAGGATTATTTTTTTGTTTTTTTGGTAGAAACACACAGAAAATGCAAAAACAGTGATAAATTAGTTACACATGCTAGCACACTTTAGTGGGCATCCTCCACAGTTAAATTAAACATACAAACAAGCAAACTTCAAATTCAACTAAAATGTAACTTTAAGTGCAGATTTTAAAATAATGCAGCAATCAATTAAAAAACAGTTCAGGCTAGTTCAAGGTAAGCTACAGAAGCTATTTGAAGTGAAAAAAAGCAAAGATACTTAAATCCAGAAGGTAGTCGCTTTTCTGAGTTCCCTGCTGCTAGGACCACACTTCATTTAGTTCAGAAAATCTATATTAATTCACATTCACTCATTCTGTCTATGTCTCAGATTAATAGTGCTAATATTTTAAAAGTGTCCCTGATTGTCCCTGAGTATTTCTGGATTTGTCCATTATTCTGTTGAGATTTGTCTCTGAATGATTGAGAGCTATGCCGGAACGGTATATCTGATATTGTTAATCCTCGTTCATTCCTTACGCATGGGTATCGGTTCCGAGCTCAGAACCAAGCAGGCCATTTTCCCAGCTCTAGTCAGCTTCAAACTCTTAAGCTAAACTCTTAACCACAATCCCCCTCTCCCTGTTACCTCAGATTTCATTTGCCACGTAGCCATTCGGTCGTGTCAAGCTACTTCTCTTGAGCTAAGTACAGTTAATTGTTGTTTAATTGCTTTATAGATTACTTTTCTGTCAGAAAAGTTCATATTTTATTGTCTCTTACCCTATCACATCTAGCGTTCCTAATTTCTGCAGGTTTTTCTGCCTTTTCTTTACTACTTTTACTGCGAGGTATTTTCTGTTTACCATAGTTGGTACTCTTTTTCCCTTTTCTCTCTCATACCTTCGGGTACTCTCTTGTACCATTGTTAGTATTTTTCTATTAATTAATTTGCTGTCGTGGCAGATAAAAAAGGTAGTCCGGGGATTAAGTGGTGTTCTGATTGTGGACACAAACTGCCTACTTCTGATACACACTCTTTGTGTGTTTATTGTTTGGAAACTTCCCATTTGTCTGTTGACCCACCCTGTACTATTTGTGAGAACTTTTCTAATAGAACATTGTTGGAAAGGAAAAACAAGCTGATACTGAAGGGACTTCTAAAATCTCCCTTTTCAGAGGCTATTTCTGGGTCAGAGGTCAAAACCCCTCCTAGAGCCCATAAGAAAATGGATGTTCCTACTAAGGCTAAATCTTTGCCTTCGTCCCCGGCTGGGGACTCTCGCCAACCAAAACCTAAAAAGGCTAAAGTTTTGGCTCTGGAGCTCTCTCAGTCAGCCCCAGTGCTTTTGGTGCCTAGACCTTCGGCACCTGTGTCAGTGCAGACAATGACCTCAGCATCGATGACTTCTTCGGTGCAGACAACAGTAGTCCAGTCTCTCTCGGCACCATTGTCCTCGGTGCGGTCAGATGAGATGGGCACCGAGTCTGCCTCTTCTGTGGACAGGCCTGTTTCTCCTTCAGTCTCCATGAGGTCCACTAGAAGCCTTTTCGAACATGATGTGTTGCGTCTTGGCCAGAGGTATCCCACCCCTCAGGAACTATCCTTCCTTGGGCGGTGATCACCCATCTCCAAAGGCCCCTTCTTATTCTCCTCCTTCATTGCCTTTGAAATCCATGGATGTAGCACAGTCTTCTCCTTCTATGGTTCCCTTTATGGATCTCACTAAGGAACCGCAGTTGCCTTCATGGCAAGAAAGTTTTGTTACGACCCAGGATGTCAGCTGTGACACGCATAGCTTGCTGCTAAACAGCCAACCAGGGACTCCGGGTCGGCAGGCTGAGCCACGTAGGGGGGGGGTGACCCCTGTCCTAGACATACACTCCTCTTCGGGTGGACCAGCATTCCAACTGATGGAGAAGGCTTTCGCTGCTGTTGGCGATGCCGGACTGTCTATACCTCCGCCCTCCTCTGGTACACTGATTTCACAAGTCGCATCTAGCGGACACCAGGTACAAGGGCCGCAGGACATATTCCCTCAGGAATCCCCTTTTCCATTGTCTTCTCCAGCTTCTCCCGCTGACGAGGTCCACCAGAAAAGCTTGTGTAAGAGGAAACACATGGACTCCACAGAGGAGTCCCTCACCGAAGACACAGATTTCAGTGAGAGGGAAGGATCCCCTCGGTCACCCTCTGAGGTATCCTTTGGTGATATCCTCGAAATCCTGAAACAGAGAGGTGACTGTCAGCCCTCTAATCCGATCTCTGAGGAATCTGTGTTCCTGCAGGCCTTTCGCGCCCTGCCCCCTACCTCCTGGGTTACTCTGCCTGCCAATTAACTTGTCTGGCTCATCGTGCAGCGTGCTTGGAAGGCTCCTGATACCGTCAAAGCTATTCCCTGGAGGCCAGATAAGATCTTGTCCCCTCCTGCTTCGGATCCCCATTGGTCCAAAGGTCTTTCTGTGGATGCTTTGGTGGTGGCAGCTGCAACAAAAAAGGATCTAGCAGAAGAAGAAGGCCAAACTGTCCATCTGCCTAACATAGAGTCCCGGGCTCTGGACAGGATAGGGAAGCGCACCTTTGCTTCAGCGACCTTTGCTATGAGGTCCCTGAATTATATGGCACATTTTACCAGGCTTCAAAGGGATCTCATTTCTGAGCTCTCTGAAACCTTGGCTAGTGCCGTGTCTGATGAGGTCCGTGACAAAGTGGTCTCTCAGCTGGCCACCATTGAGTCTATATCTAACTCCTCTATGCGACTGATATCTCCATGCATCAGAAGGAGCAGCTAGAGCAGCGGGTTCAGCTGCGGTCTTGAGACGACACGCCTGGATGCGCTTGTGCAACTTCGCGGAACCCTTTAAGTCTTCTTTTCTTAATGCCCCCATTGAGGCCTCCTCGTTGTTTGGGCCCAAAGTTAAAAGCACACTGGCCAGATGTGAATAGGAAGGTAAGACCCTTTCTGCCGTAGGTATCCGTTATTCTTCCCCTCAACATGCTTTCTCTCGAAAGCAAAAGAGTGGGAAGATGTGGTTCAAGAAATCTCAGGGTCTTTTCCATGACACACAGGCTGAGTTCTCCCCCAGAGGCAGAGGGGGAAACTCACAGGGAAGACACTCCTTTCAGGGCAGAGGGGGTCCGCGTAACCAGGGTTCCAGAGATTCTTTCCCTGGTCAATCCTACCAGCGCTCCTGAAGAGCGGCCAAACTCCTTTCCTCTGGAGGTGGTTGGGGGATGTTTCTCCTTGTACCCTTCTGCCTGGCTAACCATCACCACCGATTCCTGGGTACAAAGGATTATAACCAGAGGTTATCATATCCCCTTCGATCTTTGTCCCGTCCCTTCAAAAAATCTTCCCGATGTTCCACCCAGTCAAAGGGAAGAAGCAGCACTAGAGATAGAAAAGCTGCTAAGAAAGAGAGTCATCTAAAGAGTCCCTCCAGATCAGATAGGATCCGGATTCTACTCGAATATTTTTGGTGCCAAAGAAAACCAGGGACTGGAGACCAATTTTGGATCTCAATGTATTGAACAAGTTTTGTGAGAGTACAAAAATTCTAGATGGTCACAATACAGTCTATCCTCCTGTGTTTGGAAAAAGACAATTGGATGTGCTCTATAGATCTTCAAGATGCGTACTACCACATAAAGGTGGACAGGCCATCAAGAAGATTTCTGTGCTTCTGTGCAGGAGCCAGTCACTACCAGTTCTGAGTACTGTCCTTCGGACTCTCTACAGCCCCCTGAGTGTTCACAAAGTGCATGGCAGTTGTCACAGCTCACTTGCGACTTCAAGGATTCCATACCTAGACGACTGGCTCATTTCTGCCCCCACCAGACATCTACTGGAAAAAGCCCTGGCATACTCTCTCCTCTCTGCTCAAAGGCTAGGCATAATCATAAACTGGCAGAAGTCCAGTCTCACCCCATCTCAGTTGACAGAATTTATAGGGGTTATCTTGGACACAAAAAACTGCAGAGCTGCTATTCCAGAGCACAGAAGTCTAAGGATAAAGCAAAAACTGATTCCAATCCTTTCAAAGGAAAATCCACGGCTCACTCGGTTCTACAGCTGTTGGGTTCCGTGGCAGCCTCCATCACCATTGCTCCCCTGGCCAGGTTTCACATGAGGCTTCTACAATGGCTGCTGCTCACCCAATGGTATCCCTTTCAGCATCCTCTTTCAGCCATGATTTGAGTAACCCACATGTGCAAACAGGATTTAAATTGGTGGATGACACACAATCTGTCACAGTGGTCTCGCCCCTTCTCCCCCCAGCAACCCAAGGCCACAGTGACCACGGACACCTCCCTGATAAGGTGGGGGGGGCTATGTCAGTGACAGACAGTCCAAGGCACTTGGTCCGAACTGGAGGCCCATCTGCATATAAATGTTCTAGAGCTGAGGGTGGTGCTTCTGGCGTTGTAAGCATTCCATCCCCTGCTGCCGTCTAGGACAATTGCGATTCAATCAGACAACATGGCGGTGGTCTGGTACATCAACAAGCAAGGTGAAACCAAATCTTACCGCTTTGTCGAGAGGCCATGAGGATATGGCAATGGGCGATGGCTACCAACCATTTTCTTCTAGCAACGCACATTCCCAGGAGTTCCAATGTGATAGCAGATAGACTCAGTAGGTGCATTCTTGAACCTCACGAGTGGTCTCTGAATCCCTTGATAGCGGAGGAGATCTTCCACCACTGGGGCCGTCCTTGCTGCGACCTCTTTGCGTCCCCGACCAACTAAAAATGCAGCAACTACTTCATCCTGATCCCCCCTCCGGGACAGTCACCCAGGGATGCTCTAGTCCACGATTGGCCCTCGGGTCTTCTTTACGCATTCCCACCCTTTCCCCTCATTCCTCAGTTTCTAAAGAAAGCCCGTCGTTTGAAGAGCAAGGTGATCCTCATAGCACCATATTGGCCTCGACAGATTTGGTTCCCCTTCCTTTGGCCTCACCTATTAGATCGACCATGGATTCTCCATCCAACCCCAGAGTTGATGTCACACCCACAGAACCTGATTCATCCCAACCTGAACAGCCTGAAGCTCACGGCTTGGCTACTCCAATTCCCTTGATTGCCAGGTAGAGTGATCTTTCCCTACCAGTATGTGATATTCAAAATGCTTCTCATAAGTCTTCCACTAGAATTACTTATCTGATCAAGTGGAAAAGATTTACCTGTTGGCTAAAAGACAAACAAGTAGACCCCTTTTCAGCACCAGTGTCGATAATACTAGACTATCTGGCTGACCTGTTTCAATCGGCCTCTACCATTAGAGTTCATTTGGCTGCAATTTCTAATTTTCATGAGGGTGTCCAAGAGTCCTCTCTTATGTCCCATAAATTGTGCAAGACCTTCATAAAAGGTGTGAATCATCTGAAGCCACCTTTTAGAGAACGTATTCAACCATGGGATTTATCATTAGTTCTACAAGCTATGACAATGTCACCTTTTGAACCAGCCTGTTCTTGCGACCTCAAGTATTTGTCATGGAAAACCTTGTTTTTGGTCGCTATTACTTCTGCCAGACGTATTTCTGAACTTCAAGCTTTATGTATCAGGAGTCCATACTTGATTTTTCATAGAAATAGAGTGTCTCTGAGAACTAATCCGTCATTTCTGCCTAAAGTAATTTCTGAAATGTCCATTAATCAAGCCATTGAATTGCCAGTTTTCTTTCCCAATCATTCAAACATAGGAGAGTATTGCCTACATATTCTAGATATACACAGGCAAATCCATTTTTACTTAAACGGGACTAAACCCTTTCTTAAATTTGACCAGTTATTTTTGTCCATTTCTGGACCTAGATTAGGATCTGCTGTTACTAAGGTCACATTAGCTAGATGGTTGAAGGGACTGTGTGACCTTTATTTATACACAACATAATATCTTGTTGTCTACTACCATGAAAGCTCATTCAACAAGGTCGGTGGCAACTTCTGCTGCCTTCCATGCCAGAGCTTCTTCACATGACATCTGTGCAGCTGCAACTTGGGCTACGCCTCATACCTTCATCAATCATTACAAATTGGATTTGGCCTCTTTCGGTTTTATGATGCTCAGGAATGTCCTTCCATGAGAGCCTCCCAGGAATATAGGTAGCTGTGGACTCTGTCCCATGCGTAAAGAATGAACGAGGATTAACAATATCAGATAAAGAAGTTATGTCTTACCATAACGTTCCATCTGTATTGTTGATCCTTGTTCAGTAATTACAACCCTCCCTCCTTCCCCCTCTTGTGGTTTCTAGAGGATCTCACCATCTGGTTCTCTTAGGTTATTTGACCAGAGGTAGCCTCTACCTTCTTTGACTTGCAAACTCAATCTGAGGTAACAGGGAGAGGGGGATTGTGGGTAAGAGTTT